>NC_133658.1:13409641-13418779 GCF_037893015.1 Macrotis lagotis | reverse complement strand
GTCCAGATAGAGCCACACGAGCTGATTCAGCCCTGCGAACTGATTGGCTTTCAGTTTCTGGATGCTGTTGAAGCGCAGGGACAAGCCCTGGGAGCCCCCGGAGATGTTCCTGGGGATGTCTGCGAAGGCGTGCGACTCGCAGTAGACGATCTTGCCATCGCAGCGGCAGTTCCTGGGGCAAGGTCTCTGAGCGCCCGTGAGCATCACCAACAGGACTGTGGGCAGCAGGACCAGGACCACGCTCATGCCTCGCAGCTGCTGGATTAAATGGAAACCTGCCGAAGCGAAGAAGGAGAACAAGTGGGCAACGGAGGCTGCGGAAATCGCTCCCTGGCAGCTTTCGGGGGCGGGGGGGGGGGAGGAGGGGCTCGGGTGGCTCCGGCAGGTGGGGAGGTGCAATGGCAGTTCCCAACTTCTCTCCCCCCCCCCCTTCCTAAGGCATGGTTTTCCTTATCACTGCCTGGGAGCTCTTAAGGAAGTGTCTCTTTCTTGATGCTCAATTACTTCGGGAATGATTTATGGGTCTCCGGAGCTGGGCACAGCGTCCTCGAGGCCCAGCGTGCGGATGTTCGTGGGCACGCTACGTGGCGCGGAGCTTCTGATCTCCAGATACCTCCTTCCTAACAAGGAACATATTTGTCATGTCACCCTGCTGAATCCTAGCCTTGGAGGCGAGTGAAGGGTGGCAGGGAAGTGAAGGGTGGCAGGGAAGTGAAGGGTGGCAAGGAAGTGAAGGGTGCCAGGGGAGTGAAGGGTGGCAAGGAAGTGAAGGGTGGCAGGGAAGTGAAGGGTGGCAAGGAAGTGAAGGGTGGCAAGGAAGTGAAGGGTGCCAGGGGAGTGAAGGATGGCAAGGAAGTGAAGGGTGGCAGGGAAGTGAAGGGTGGCAAGGAAGTGAAGGGTGGCAGAGAAGTGAAGGGTGGCAGGGAAGTGAAGGGTGGCAAGGAAGTGAAGGGTGGCCAGGAAGTGAAGGGTGGCAAGGAAGTGAAGGGTGGCTGGGAAGTGAAGGGTGCCAGGGGAGTGAAGGGTGGCAAGGAAGTGAAGGGTGGCCAGGAAGTGAAGGGTGGCAAGGAAGTGAAGGGTGGCAGGGAAGTGAAGGGTGGCAAGGAAGTGAAGGGTGGCAGAGAAGTGAAGGGTGGCAGGGAAGTGAAGGGTGGCAAGGAAGTGAAGGGTGGCCAGGAAGTGAAGGGTGGCAAGGAAGTGAAGGGTGGCTGGGAAGTGAAGGGTGCCAGGGGAGTGAAGGGTGCCAGGGGAGTGAAGGGTGGCAAGGAAGTGAAGGGTGGCCAGGAAGTGAAGGGTGGCAAGGAAGTGAAGGGTGGCCAGGAAGTGAAGGGTGGCAAGGAAGTGAAGGGTGGCAGGGAAGTGAAGGGTGGCAGGGAAGTGAAGGGTGCGAGGGGAGTGAAGGGTGCGAGGGGAGTGAAGGGTGCGAGGGGAGTGAAGGCTGCCAGAGGAGTGAAGGGTGCCAGGGGAGTGAAGGGTCGCTTCTGGGGCCTTCAAGGGGAGGGGAGGGGAGGGGAGGGAAGGGGGAAGGGGGGTTCTTTAATAAGCCACTGTTTAGAAATCCTGAGTGGAGTGGGAGGGGGTCCTTAATAGATTACCCTTTACAAATCCTTCCTGAGTGGGGTGGGGGGGTGAGGGGGAGGGCCTTACTAAGTCACTATTTAGAAATCCTTTTTGCCTGGGGGGAAGGGAAAGGGAAGGAGTTACTCAATAAATCCCCATTTAGAAATCCATTCTGACTGGGGTGGGGGGGAAGAATGGAGAGGGAGGAGTTCCTTAATAAACTACCTTAGAAATCCTTCCTGACTGGGGGGGGGAGGGAAGGAGAGAGGGGGGGCTGTTTTATAAACCACCATTTACAAATCTTTCCTGACTTGGGGGGGGGGAATGGAGATGGGGGTTCCTTAATAAACCACCACTTAGAAATTCTTCCTGACTTGGGGGGTAAGAGAGAGAGAGAGGGTGTTCCTTACTAAGCCACCATTTAGAAACCCTTCTTGCCTGGGGAAAAGGATTGGGGGGGGGGGGTTCCTTAATAAACCTCTATTTAGAAATCCTTCCTGACGGGGGGGGAGGGGGGAGAGGGAAGAGGGGTTCCTTAATAAACCACCATTTAGAAATCCTAACAGTGGGGGAAGAGGGGTTCCGAAATAACACACCATTTAGAAATACTGACTGGGGGGGGGGGGGGAGAAGGAAGGGAATTCCCTAATAAATCACTACTTAGAAAATTTTCTTGACTGGGTGGGGGGAGAAGGGCTCCTTAAACTACCATTTAGAAATCCTTCTTGACTTGAGGGGGGGATAGGGAAGAGGGGGTTCCTTAATAAACCACCGTTTAGAAATCCTGATGGGGGAGGGAAGAGGGGTTCCTTAATAAATCAGCCCTTAGAAATCCTTCCTGCCTGGGGGGAGAGGGGAAGGGGGTTCCTTATTAAACCACCATTTGAAAAGCCTTCCTGACTGGGGGGGGGGGGAGGGAAATGGGTTCCCTATTAATCCGCCATTTAGAAAACCTTCCTGATTGGGGGGGGGGGGGGATGTGATTGTTTAACATAACCGAAGAGACAAGAGTTCATATATCGCAAAGTTTCCCCTACTGGAAAATGGGTGCCCCCCCCCCAAATAAAGCTGGGCTGCTAAGTGTGAGAGCCGGCTTGGGGCCGGATCCCGGCTGCCAATGGAGCCCCTGGCAGACTAATAAGGCAGAGCGGCAATTGGAGCCTCTTAATAAATGCCTACGTAATAAAGCCCCGAGAAACCAAGTGCGTTTTGTGGGTCCCTGCTCCCTGCTCCCCAGGAGGCGAGCGGCGGATGCAGAGGATGCTGCAAAGTTTTCCCCAACCGAGGTTCATCCAACGCTTCTCGCCCTGGCAAGAAATGGTCCGTGGAGAAGAGTTCGCTTAGTGAAGGCAGCCAAGCCAGTCTCTCTTTCCTAGCCAGGGCCAGCTTTAGGGGACAGAGAGGAGACCCCTTTCTCTCCCCCCCCATTGCAGCCCCCTCGCCCCCCAGTCACATCAGGACTGCTGGCTTCCCACAAAGTTGGCCGCCGTGTAGCAGCCAGGTTCCATTGCCCTGCCATTTGCATTTTAAAGCTTTTCCCTCCTCTAGAGTGGTTTTATTATTTCTTGGGGTGGGGGGGGGGTGGAGAAAGGGTAAATCAGCACTGGGGTGGCCTGCAGTTGGCTCTTTCGCATTTTCCCAATTTTGCAAGGAGAGACAATCAGCAGAGATCCTTCATCCCCCAAATCCTGCCTTCCTGTGCCATGGCTCTTGTTCCCCACCTTCCCTTCAGACCCTGCTCTGGTGCTGGGCTCTCTCCTCGCCAGCCCCAGTGGCACGGAAATACGTTCCAGTGATTCCAGACAGGAGAAGGAGGGGGTTGGGGGTGCTAGAGAGAGAAGGGGGGGAGGCAGTCACACTTGAAAAAATAAGGCTGGCAAATGACTGGTGGAAACTGGGAAGCTGGCTTGGGGCTCTGGCTTCCCAGGGCTGGGGCCATGGCCTCTAAAGTCCCAGGGCCAGCCCCAAACAGCCCCCACAAATCCACACAAGGCGGAAAGTGTTCCCTAGCCTCCTGCCAGTCAAGAGGACCCAATGCCTGGGGCATCTGCTCAGGGAATCAGGAGGCAGCCCTCTGTTTGGGGAGCCCCCAGCTCCCAACCTGCCTATTCGGGAGCAGCTAGAGATCAGCCCTTTTTGGAGAGTCTGGTCAACTCCTTTCCGGGCTTTTACAGAATCATTGTATCCTGGGGGGGGGTTGGGGTTGGGGGGGGGGAATGAAGGCTGGCGGGGGGGGGGGGGAGAGGGTGGAGGGGGAGTGATCTAAAATTATTGTAGCAACTCCAGTGAGTCACCTGGCCAAGTAATGCCCTCCTGCGAGCTGCCACCCCCCCCATCACCCCCCTACCCTTCTGTCAGCCTGAGTGCCAAAGCTGAGTCTATTCCCCCAGAGCCAGAGCTTTGATGAGAAGGAAATAACAAAAGTTCACTTACCCATCCTTTGTCATCCAAAAGCAGCTCCCCCTCTCTTTCTTCCTTTCCTTCCTTCCTTCCTCCCTCAGGTCTCTTCTTGCTGGCTCCCTGGTCTTTAATCCACCACAGCCTTCACGCCATGGGTACAGCTGTCACTCACAACCATCATGATCGGGCATGTGTGCCAGGAACCCACACAAAGTTCCCCAGAGAGGACAAGGGAAAAAAGAAAAAAAAGGGAAAAAAAAGAAAAAAAGAAGAGATGGGGGGGTTGGGGAAGGGGGAGGGAGGAAGCAGGTGGGGGAGGGAGGGGAGGAGGGAAGAGGCTCTAGGCTCTAAGGGCCATGGTGAAATTGGCCAGGGGTCCCCACTCTGGAAGTGACAAGCCCTTTGGCAGGGTCCTAGCACATCGCAGGGAAGACAACCAACTTCTCTGAAGAGCTCCCCCCCAGTACCTGGCATTCCTTATGGCGCTGCCTTTGGCCATGCCCAGCTCCTGCCAGGCATCCTCTGGGCCCCCCCACCACCACCACCACCTCACTTCTGGGAGCAAGTAGGCCTCCCTCCCGGGGCTGGAGGGGAGACCACCCCAGGCCGGGGATGTCAGCAAGGAGCCAGGCTCTGTTTCTCCATTGAGCAGTGCAGGTCTAAGGAGCTTGGGCGCTGGGCTGAGAGGATGCTCCTGCCTAATTCGGAAGGCTTTCCCTGAGACTGATGGTGCCCGGAGCTTGTTGGTGCTAATGCTTCCGTTTGTGATACACTGAGTGCCCTCCACTGGAGAAAACAGATCACACATTAAAGGCATGAACAAGTGAGCCTGTCAGGGCTCTGCAGCCTTCCCTCCCTTGTTCAGACAGGAAAATTAAAGGTACAGAAACACAACCCTCCTCCCCCCCCCCCCCCATTATTAAATGTTATGGGAAAAATTTGCACTGCCATAAAACCCAAAGAAAACACCTGTTCCTTCCCAATTTAGCCATCCACAGGATTCATTTCAAGGAAGTCCTGGCCAGAAGATGGAATTTCTCTGCAAATGATAAATGGTTTATGATCCTGATGCAACAGGGGAAATGGTGCATCTTTTTTTTTTTTTTTGAGTTTTTTTTTTTTTTTTTAGTTTGGGATTTCTTGAAAGTCGATGGAATTAAGTGATTTGCCCAAGGTCACACAATTAGGAAATTATGAAGTATCTGAGGTCAGATTTGAACTCAGGTTCTCCTAATTGCAGGACAGGTATTCTTTCCACTGTGCCACCTGACTGCCCCTTTGTTATTTTTTATTTGTATTTAGTTTTTCCAAATACTTGCTAGGAAAGTTTTGCAACAACCATCCCTATGCAGATGCATATTTTAGATGAATATATTTTTTAAGAAAGATTTTATTTATTTTGAGTTTTACAATTTTTTCCCTTAATCTTGCTTCCCTCCCCGTACCCCCAGAAGGCAGTTTGTCAGTCTTGACCTCGTTTCTGTGCCAGACATGGATCTGATTTGAATGTGAGGAGAGAGAGAGATCATATGGAGGAGTAGGGTTTTATTTTTACTTTTTAAAGATTTTATTTATTTTGAGTTTTACAATTTTCTCCTAATCTTGCTTCCCTCCCCCCACCCCCCACAGAAGGCAGTCTGTTAGTCTTCACATTGTATCCATGGTATTCATTGATCTCAGTTGAATCTGATAGAGATTCAAAAACTTACAAAGTTTTCTTCCCTCCTCCCTCCCCAGTCAGGTGAATAGTGTACACACACATTTCTGTTAAACATGTTTTCAGATCAGTCCTTTTCAGTATGAGGAATTAGGATTAAGGGAAAGAAATAGATAATAGAGATTTTTTAAAAAAGTGAACGTAGTATACATTAGATTCTGAAGGGTTTGGTTTGGTTTGATTTGGTTTTTCTTCCTCTGGATGGGGATAACATTGTCCCTATTTAGTCTAATACGGTTGTCCTGGCTCTTGGAACTGCTGAGAGGAGCTGCTTCCATCATGGTTGATCATCTCACAATGTTAACATTTTTATTTTTTAGATGAAACTTGGAAATAGAACTGAACAAATCAGCTTGAAAATAATACAACTCACAAAGCTGTGAAGTCCATTGTAAACATGGTTATTATTGTAGGGCAGTGAGATGGCACAGTGGATAGAGCACTTGCCTGATTGCCTTGGATCCAGGGTCATCTCCATCATCCTGATTGCTATCTGACCACTGGATCCAGTTGGTTCTGGAGGACAAAGGGAGACTGGTGACTTAGCACAGTCCCTCCCCTCACTCCAATCCAATTCATGTGCTCTTCATGGCATCACCTCTCTGATGTCATGGTCTTCTTCAAGAATATTAATCTAGAGAAAGGGCAAGCCACCGAATCAGAAAGACAAAGGTTCAGGTCCTCCCTTTCTAAGTTTATTGACTATTCAACTTTCTGAATTCTACAGAATGCTTGCTATTATAGTGCATAATATTTCATTTCCCACCTCTAAGCTTTTGCTTAAGAAATCTCTCCACTGACAAGAAGGTATTCCTCCATTCTTATCTCCTCTACTTGCAATCAATTCCTTATTTCCTGTAGAAGAGATCTTAAATTATCTTTCTTGATCCTCCCACTTCTAGCTCTCCTTCCTCCCAAAGTTATCTTGTTCTTACTAATAATATAGCTATCTATATACACACAGATCAGACACTTAGTAGTTGTGTAATGTAAACCTAGGGAAGTCACTTAACTTTCTTCTCCTTAGTTTCCTTAACTAAAATGAGGTGGTGAAGGAAATAGCAAAACACTCAGAATGACACAACTGAAAAGTGAAAAAAAATTAAGAGTCAAGAGAAATCAGACCAAACCAAGTACATGAAACAATGTCAAATACATTTTATATATTCCAAGTCAGTTATAACTATTACTAGTATTAGATACTTAAGAAATCCCCTCCCAATCCTCTTCATTTTCTATTTACTCAACTAGGTTCTGTTCTGCTGCTAAGCACAACAAGAAATTTGCACTTTTTGTTTGATGGAGGTGGGCAAGTTCTGCAAAGTTTGGAAATGAAAATTGGAACATCTACTATCTTAATAGTAGAAGTCTCCACTCAAATCTATGAGAAATTGCTTCTAGGAGCAAAGAACAACACCTTTGCTTCAGGTTCCTATTTCTCCCTCCATTGGGCCAAAAAACTGATGAAATACCAGTTAAATATATTAGAAAATGAATATTTTTGAGGTTTTAAGCACTTTTCATGGGTGATCCAGGAAGACCAAAAATTGATGGCATGAGTTGTATTGAGTTTAGGACAGATTGGCTGTTATACAGAAAAGTAGCAAGACTATACATAGTGGGATTCTCACACATAAAGAGTCCTTACACTTAGAAAGATAGATTCCAAATGTTCCATCAACTTCAATGGGGCAAACTGCATCTCTATTTTTATTAGGTGAAATTTAGCATGTTCGTCAAATACTTATAAAAATATTATTCTGATAAGAGAAGAGAGCTGTTCATCAACTTTCCTAGATTACTAGTCTCTCTCTGTCTCACTATCTCTCTATATTTATGCTTCTCTCTTTCTTTCTCTGTTTTCTTTGTCAGTCTGTGTTTCTCTCTCTCTCTCTCTCTCTCTCTCACACACACACACACACACACACACACACAAAATCATACAGTTTTCAGATCCCTACAAAAGCCAACTTTTTGTATTATACCAAGGAAATATTTATTTTATTCTATGAATTAAAAATGAAGAAACCAATTAAAAGGGCTCTAGCAAAGAACATCCAACAATGTGATTTCTCTCCTTTGCCATATACAATTTCTAAGACTGAACCCACTTTCCCATGCATCCTTTCTGTACTGATAGGAGAATTTAGGAGGAAGGATGTTTTGTATTAACTGTATTACCATCATAAAAGTCTAATTTAGAAGCAAGAACTTTTTAAGTCTATCTAAATTATATATGATATTGGGTGATTAATTAGAGAAGCATAATGGTGAATGAAAATGAGAATTACAAAATTTCCCCCAAAGTCTCAGGGTCCCCTATTTCTACTCTGAAGCAGGAATTCTGATAAATTTTGGGCATGGAAGTTCAAATAAATAAGATGATACATGCACTCATAGAAGCTTGCTTCTAATAGGGAAAGCCAGGGTGGTAGCAGCCAGAGTAGTGATTTGATAACCATAGCTAGAATGTATTGGGAAGGTGGGGAAGGGAACATGCACAATGGCATATCAAGTAGATAAAGGATAAGGTAAATACATCCAAGTTAAATATGATGACCCATGGAAACCCCCAGGGTACAAGGAGAGAAGTTGGAGCACGAGGTCAGAGATGGAGGTTGGAGTACAGGAGAGTGGAAGATACTTAATATAAAGGAATGGAGTTATTATTTACTAAATTCTTCCTATGTCTATGTACTTGTCACTTTGCAAATATTATCTCATTTGATCCCTACAACTACCTGAGGAAGCAAATGATGTTATTATACTCATTTTATCATTGAGGAAACTGAGGCAGAGAGAGCTAAGTGACTTGCCAAAAGTTGACTAGTAAATGTCAGAGACTAGATTTGTTCGTGTCTTTTTGACAATATACCCATGGTTCTATCCACTGTGTCACTGTTTAATAAATTAATTGATTGAGACCTACCTTGATTCCACAGATGCTAGTGCCCTGCCCTCCAGATTTGCAATGCATATAAACTGTGTAGCAATTGTTGATTGCTGCATACATGTTATCCTCCTAAAAAAATCCAAAATTTCCTTCAGCAAAAGGGCAGTATCATTCCTATATTTGAATCTCCTGTACCTAGCACAGAATCTGGGACATAGTAGGCATTTAATATGAGTTTTGATTGATTGACTAGTTAATTGAATGAATGAATGAATGAATGAACATGGAAAAAAGAGCAAGTCATTTTTTCCCTCGGTATCTGGACTATCAGTTCTTGCTGAGCTGTTCATATATATTGATTGAGGAGAGATTTCCACAATTAAAATCTCCTACATAGATGAAATTACAGATCTATACATAGATTAAAAAAAAGGAAAATCAAATTAGCAATCACTTTGACCACTTTGAGGAACTTTTGTTAACTGTGATGCAAGGATCATTTATTTTATAAAAGCAGAAAGTCCCCAAACTAGTGTAAAAAATCATCATCATCATCATTAGGGATATT